>NC_082386.1:6700309-6719334 GCF_031168955.1 Gadus macrocephalus
CCCACCGCATGCCAATGTCTTCCGTGAGATTTCACCTGTGTGTTCGGGAGAATGCATTTGTGTGTGCATTTGTGTGTGCATTTGTGTTCTGTGTGTGTGCGAGAGAGACTGCGCGTTGGAGTGTTTTTGTGTGTGTGTGGGTGTTCGGGTTTGTATGCGGTTGTGTGTGTGTCTGTTAATTTCATTATGTGTGTGTGTGTGTGTGTTAATTTGAATATGTACCTGTGGATGTGTGTGTGTGTTAATTTGATTGTGTGTGTGTGTGTGTGTGTGTGTGTGTGTGTGTGTGTGTGTGTGTGTGTGCAGGTGGGCGGGACTGCATGTCTGTTTGTGTGTCTGTGTATCTGAGTGTGTGTATTTCTGTGTTTCCAATGTGTCTCTTTGTGTGTGTGTTTTCGAGTGTGTGTGTGTGTGTGTTTGTTTCCAAGTGTGTGTGTGTGAGGAGTTCCTCATTTAGGCAGTGTATGCCGAGGTCCAGCACCAACGGAACGAGGCATTGACCTTTAGCGGCGGCGCCTGGCAATGCTAGCCCTATGTCTTTTGAATATTCTAATGCTTTTGTTGGGAGCGAAAGCAAAGAAATAAATATACATGAGGTGGCTTTGAACTGCTGTTATTTGAAGACATGCGATTACCATCCGTTTCATCGCTCGGTTAAAGCATTTCTTTACTCAACATAGTTAACAGGAGAGTCCTTTAAGTAATTCATATTCTGACGGGGAAAAAAAAATATTCAAACATTAGTTGACTTTGAACTCTGCAGTTATTTGTAGTTAACCGATTTCCATAGTTACAGCCCTAGCATGAGGCGATTTTTCGCTTAACTTAACTTGGTTGACACAAGATCAATTAAAGAAAATCCAATTCTTAACTTGACTTGGTGTTAATCCTGTGAAAGTGCTGGGAAATCAGCATTTTATACAACAGTGTAAAAGTCATAGTAGGGCTGAATTAACACTGATATATTACTCTTTTATGAAGTAGATAATATCACTGTATTCATTTCCATAACCTGGTTAAGTTACCCCATAGACAGTTGTTAATTAGATAATTATTAAACCACCAAAAAGGCACTTTCACTTTGAGATCCAGTAAAGTGCATGACCTCATGGGGTTAATTACTTTGAAAGATTAATATTTTATTTGTTAATTGGCTGACAGTCAATTACTGGTACAATCACCCCACTTACTGAATTCATGTCTTTGAAATCATTTCATACCTGTGTGTGTGTGTGTGTGTGTGTGTGTGTGTGTGTGTGAATGTGTGTGTGTGTGTGTGTGTTTAAACAAAGGGTGTGTGTATTAGGTTAACTCCAATGAATGGGTATGAGCACACACACATGTGTATGCGTGAATGTGAGCCAGAACAATGTTTCTTTTGACCAAACCAAAATAGAACCCAATTATCTTCCCTTCAAAACCCCACTTTTATTTCTCTGTGACTTGTTGCCAAATTATTTTCAGAATTGGCCCGAATTAATAATCATGAAACGAATACAGCTACTCAACTTAGTGTGTGTGTGTTCAAGATAAATTGATTCGATAGGCGAGTAGTTTTGCTATGATTTTTTAACTACCCCCCCCCCCCTCCACAGCACGCATCCGTTCCAAACCCTCCATCAACACCTTAGTGACTATAAATGCCCCCTTGACATGAATTAACAAACGGCTGAATGAAGAAAGGTATGAATGAATGGCTGAATCAATTAATTGGTGAAGTAATGAATGGCTGATTAAGTGAGCTAATAAATAAATGAATGGAGGAGTTAATAAATAATGGCTGAAGGGATGGACGAATGGCTGAAGGAATGACTGAATGAATCAGACCTGTGGCGTTGACGCAGGACGTCCCGTCGGGAGCCAGGACGAGGTCGCCGTCGCAGTAGCAGAGGGTGCCCGACTCCACCTTATGGCAGTCGCTGCTCTCACAGTGACTGCAGTTCTGCACAGGGCTGATGAGGACCTCCCCGTCCGCCTCCATACCTGCACACACATAGACACACACACACACAGGGACGCGCACGCATACACACACAGACAGGCACGCACACGCAGGGATGTGCACGCAGACACACAGGTAAAGAAACACACACACAGGCACGCAGACACACATGCACGCATACAAACATACACACAAACAGGCAGCATCACACACACACACACACACACGAGCAGACACATATACACACATGCACGCACACACAAGGGCAGACACGCGAATGCCATCAAACACAGAAAAAAGGCAAACATCAGAAACACAGTAATGCAGAAACACTCAAACTGATATGCACAAAAGCACCATACTAAGGTACATGGTACAGCAGGTCATATTGTTGGGGGAAAGTTAATTGAGTGGATAATGACTGGGATTTACCTCTGACCATTTATTTTTGTACGAGAGAGTGAGAGAGAGAGAGGGGAGAGAGGGGAGAGAGAGAGAGAGAGAGAGAGGGGAGAGAGAGAGAGAGAGAGAGAGAGAGAGAGAGAGAGAGAGAGAGAGAGAGAGCGAGCGAGAGAGCGAGTGAGAGAGCGAGAGCATCAAATAAAACATTAACGGTGCTCATCTGTACTAAAACCACAATATGGAATACTTTCGCAACTAAACACGAAGTGGCAATGAAAACAAGGGCAACCACCAGCCCCCCACCACAACCACCGTCCACATTAACCAAGTCAAAAAGCTTCTCGCTCTAATGCTTTAACGGCCACTTGTTAAGAAGGCTCTGCCAGAGTGTATGGGACCAAACTACTGCGGCAGTCCATCCAAAAGCCTCAGTGAACTGAATAGAATGGCCCGAGCCACCGGACTGTGTGCAAGTGTCGATTAGCATGCGGCGCAAGCATACTAGCTTTTAAACACTTTAAAGACACTTGAGAGATACCATTTTCTTTTTACATCTTTGCCATCCCCCTGAGCTCTGGGTGAACAATCCTCATACAACCTCTTCCTCTTCATCATCATCTTCTCTTCCGCCGCCTTTGTCATGTGACGGCGAGGCAAGCGGTGAACTCTAAATGCCACGTTCCCTCGAGATAAGGACACACACTTTTTACCACACTTTTCTGGCGACTGTTAGCGGGTTGCCTAAAAGAAAACCACTTAAAAATAATAATACAAATCCAAAGAAGACACACAGCAGGTGTGTGTGTGTTGTTTTTTATCCCACTACCTTTGAGAGCATCAAGGAACGTCTCTCCGTCTGGGCTGATGAAGGACGAGCCGTCTCCGCCGTCGTGCCTGGCGTTGTTGTCCACCGAGGTGTTGCCACCTGCACAGTTTGGAATCGACAGAAACACACGGGACTCAATGTCGATAAGACACTCTCCTTTGTTGAAATCCTATTTGGTGAAAGCCCCAAATGAATAGAAATGCCTGACAAAAATATCAGCCCATAGTGTCTTAGGACGGATCTATCAGTGTACTATATGGACCAGAAGAACACTACGATTCATGCCTTGAAGGACATTCTACAGAATATGACGTATAAACAACAGAAGTCTATAAAAGGTGGAACTAGGCTTAAAGAACCAAAATGTAGCAGTTGCTCAACCACAGAGTACCGAATACAGTCATTTATGTGGGTTTCTTGAAACGATAATTTTTTTTCACTATTGACCGTGAGCCAATGAGCTCATGCTAAATAGGACCTGACTGTCAGATCCACTTGGCTAGCACTGCGGCTGCTGCTGCTCCGTCCATCACTCTAATGTGGATGTTTATGAAGAACAAGCCGACCTTCGCAGGGCTGAAAGATGGCATCTTCGATTGCCAGCCTGAACTTGAGTGGGTTAGCCAAGTAAGCCAAAGTTATTCAAAATCTGATGTGTTGCAACCAGGGCTTTAAAGGGAAAGGCGGACAAGTTACCCTCTGCGCGGACTACTCGGAGGCAGCTGAACATATAATTGAGCCATCAGTGCACCACAGGTTGCCTAATAATAACAGAGCTAAAAGATAGTGCCACATTTTATCTGTGTGTTTGCAGACAAACTACAATCTCAATGTGTTGTTATTGGCACTCGTTTTGAATAAGCAACTCCTCGGGAACATATTGGAATTCTTTGGAAGTGATTAAAAGTGTTTTCCCCTCACATGAGCAGGAGCCATGGTTATGGTGACTCTGCAGGTCAGTGGAAGCAGCTAGCGGAGAGCGAGTGCTATGCCACCAACTCCCCCGCTGGACGCTGAACCATGAGTTTGGAATTAAACAACTCTCCTGAATCTAGGTAAGACAGGCGCCAAGTTACAGATGTCTCGGCTCATCCCTTTAAACAAAAGGAGCTTGTGGTGCTGCAAGACAATTCCACTTGTACCACGATTGTAAATTGAAGTGGCACGTCTCAGGTATTATTCGAACCCACAACTGGAATAATAACAAGCACGACTCAAATCTGAAACGGCAGTGAAGTCCGACACCTCGGAGAGCGTCTCCGGTGTGGTTCAAAAGGGGACCGCCCACCTCGGAAGCCCCCTCCACCGCCTCCGGAGATGCAGCCGCCGCCTCCGCCCCCGAACCCCCCGTGGGTCGGCCACAGCTTCTGACACGACTGGCCTCCGTGGCCCCCGAGCACCAGGGGTCTCCCGCCCTGACTGGCAGGGGCACTGTCGTTCCAGCCCCCGCCGCCGCCTGTCACCGAATACAAGACACGTTGGACATGACGCCGGTCCCCCCCCCCGGTGTGTGTGAGGAGATGATTGTGCGTGTGCGTGCATGTGTGTGTGTGTCTTTGTGAGTTGGTGTGAGTCTGTGTGTGTGTGTGTGTGTGTGTGTGTGTGTGTGTGTGCGTGCGTGTAGGTGTCTGTGTGTGTGCACACTACAGGCAAAGTTGAAAAAGGGAAAAAATTGTCAGGCACACATAGAGGCACACACACAACCGTTTTACTCTACAGCCATCAGGTGCGGCAAATTCTGGCGAAACACAGCTAAACTCTAATTCCCATGCATACAGGCAAGAGGAGATTAAAGCGACGGCTAATGAATTCAAAGCCAAGTCATTTCTCAAGTTCCTAAGTGCTGACCTAATCCATATTCACTGCCACTACCTACAGCCTCCCAGAGCCTGCTTTTAAAAAACACAAATACAACTAGGAATTTGAAATATGGCCAGCATTTCACTTCTTATTCACTCCGTTCTCCGTAAAAACTAAACCGTTGGACTTAAAAAGCGTCCACCGGGAGCTTAAACAATGCCCTCCTTTTCGGTGATTTTTTCTTTGGCTGACTAGTTGTTAGCTCCTTTGGTCCCATGAATAATGGAGACGGAGGGGTTTTGTTAAAGCATTTGAACCGGGAAGGATCTGGTGAAGCCAACCGCTCAGAAATCCGGCTAAATTTTGTAAAGTAGAAGGAGGCGGGGTGGAAAGGTGGTCTGAAGCCCACATTAACGCCACACACAAGCCATGGTGAGTGGGAAAATCAACAACAAAACCCGTGGGTGCTGCAGAGGTTTCAAGGTCTATGAGACTGATGCATCAGGACAGGACCTACCCAAAGCCCCATAGATGTGTTTGTAGGCAGCAGTCAGACTCTGACCCGGCGATATAGACACATGCCCGGGATGTCTCGGTCTGGGTATTATTAATATTGCGCGCTCTCTCTCTCTCTCTCTCTCTCTCTCTCTCTCTCTCTCTCTCTCTCTCTCTCTCTCTCTCTCTCTCTCTCTCTCTCTCTCTCTCTCTCTCAAACACTCATAAGCAACACACACAGAGGACACACAGACACACACTCAAAGTCAACCGTACCCGCGGCGTTGGACTTCCCGCTGCGCCCCGGTTGGCTGGGGTCATAGTCTATCTGCTCCATTTGGCTGTCTGATTGGCTGCTGTAGCCCCTGCCCCCTCCCCCAGCGGCGATGATGAGGGGGATGTACACGTCCCTGTTGACCTGGGGAAACGGGGAAGTCACACAATCTTTTGACCGGGGGATTTTTAGAGCCGACAACCTGCACGCAGCACCGCAACGATGCACAATGTAAACCGTCGGCAGGCTCATTACCTGCGCGACGTAGCCATCTTTGTTATAAGTGCACATGAATTATAGATCACAGCATTTGAACACTTTCAATTTTTGATGAGGCTATACATGCGCACTCGCAAAAACACACACACATAATGACACTGTGACACATGCACTTAATCAGTGCATATTGTTTGATCAGAGGGACCCCCACGTTTGCGTACTCAGAATTCCCTTCTTCAACCACAGGAAACGCCCGCCTCGGGCAAGGTCATGCTTCACTCGCTTTTTTTTTTGCTTTTCTCGTTCCACAAGGCGCCACGCGTTGCTTTTTGGGGGACTTGGTCAGGTGTCTCCCAGGGCTACGACGCTGTGTTGCTGACAACAAGGGCCGACACACATTTACGTCCACCTGTTGGGGAGCTCATTAGGAGGCTGGGGCTGCGCCGGGCGGTGGAGCAGCCCCAGCCCTCAGGCTACTGGAACACAGCGGGCTGCTCCATCACACAGACCTCCACCCAGTCGTGGTCAGCTAAACAAGCCCGTTTGATGGCGAGCACTGTTTGGTTGATAGAAAAACGGTTCGATGATTTGTTGTAGTAAAGTTGTTGTCGTTTCAGTCCTTTACAAAGGGACCATTTCCATTCTTTACACATGGCAATATCAACCGAGGCACAGTGACAGGGTCGTTTTGCCACCCAAAATAACAAAGTGGATGTTATTTCAAAGTTCAGTGCAAAGTTTCAGCCTTGTCCTTTCCTGTCTTTCCCTTGGTGTGTTTTTTATGCCGCACTTGTATTTTACAACCCAGGGGGTCAATGCGACGCCGCTGAATTGTGGGCGCAATCGCCGCCACGTTCCTCCGTTCATTTCTTCATTGGCCGTGTAAACGGCACCAATTAAAAGCGCCCCCCGAGCGTCTGAGCGCCTAATTTCAATCGGCCCATTGTTGCCATTGTTGGTCAGATAATGAGGCAGGATTATTATTATTACTACATTGTGCTCCTGCCCTTCGGGGTCTATCCTGATTCTTAAGTTTGCAGTACACAATGCGCGCGGGGCCTCAGCGGGGCGCTGATTCATATCCAGATATGGGCAGAGCCTTTATGGTATAAAAAACCAATTGGATTGAGGTTCTTGGGAACTGAGTGAAAACTAACGGAGCACAGCTTTCCTTGCAGATTTCTGTTGTTCTCTGGACATCGTTATTCTGTGTACTTTTGAGAGAGAACGTTTTCATTGCTCCGTCGATAAATAAGCAGGCCTTGGGCGTCGCCATTGTTTTCTTCTGCTTGCTTCGTCGTGAACCAGACGTCTCTCTAAAGCGGATTCATTGGGTCATATTGCATGTTGGGAGAAGGCTTTCAACAGGATTCGAGGACGGACTCATCTTCAGAGAGGAACAGAATGTGAACTCGCAAGATCAGGAGGGTCCGAGGACTGACGGACATGCTGCTCACCTTAAAGACGTAGGTGGCTCCGCCCCCTCCCCCTCCGCCCCACTTGACCTGGGACTTGTTGACCAGCGGGGAGCTCTGCTCAGCGCAGATCCTACTGGGCACCATGTTGGACTGGAAACAGAGAGAGGGAGACAAGGAGATAGGGGGAGAGAGGGAGAGAGGGAGAGAGGGAGAGACAGAGACAGAGACAGAGAGAGAGGGAGAGAGAGAGAGAGAGAGAGAGAGAGAGAGAAGTCAGAGAAACAGAGAGAGTGAGAAAGAGGGACATTAGAAGGGAGAGGAGAGACAGAGAGATGAGATGAGAGAGAGAGAGAGCTGTCAGATTAGCAGGCTAAGAGATTAGCCCCCTTGCGAACCACCACCACCACCACCACCTCTGAGCTATAACACGTTGCTCTCCAGAGTGACAGATCACAGCAGTGACATGCTCCCACGGCTGCATTAAAAAGACAATATATGTATTCATGCACACACACACACACACACACGGACACAGACATGCACACACACACACACACACACACACACACACACGCGCGCGCGCACATCACCTATGCACGATCACTGACACATTGTACGTCTGGCCAGAGGCTCTTGACAGTCGGGGGGATGAAAAGAAGCAGTACATTAGTGGGTTTGATTGACGGGTGAGTGAGAAGGTAATGAAGGTTCCCACCCTACACACACACACATTTTAAAAGTCAGTGTGTGCACCCTTGTGTGCATGAATCTGTATGTGTGTGTGGGTATATATGCCACACATAGACACACACCATACGCAGGCACGCAGGCGCAGGCACAGGCCCACACACACACACACACACACACACACACACACACACACACACACACACACACACACACACACACACACACACACACACACACACACACACACACACACACACACACAGAGACATGCCGGGCAGAGTGAGTGAGTGCCTTTGTAGGGACAAGACAAGCACCATCTCTCTCCCTCCCTCCCCCATGGGACGACTGGGAGGTGTGTGAGGCAGAGAATGTGTTCAACGGAACAAATCACTTTTCCCCTTCCCTGGAGAGCCCCAGGCAATCCCCCCCCCCCCCCTCTCTCCGCCTCCCTCAAACCATGCTAGAGGGTTGAGGAGGAGGAGGCCCCCGTTAAACGACTCCAGTGGCCCCACGGAGCCACGGGGCCTGCTCTCTCTTCGTGCACTATGCTCACTTCTAGACACACCGCGTTACAAAGTAATAACTCAATGACAAACGGCCCCCTGAATAACAGCGGCCTTCTGTCTGATAAACGAACGGGGGAACCGAAAAACAACCTGCGCCCAAAACACAAACACAACAAAACAATCCCAATTTAAATGAAATCAATCATCCAGACAATTGGAAGGAAGAACCGTTCCCCGGTGCTTTTCCTCCTCTCCATTTCGTTTGTTGAAAAATAAGTAGTTTACTACAATAAATGTCCAATAAACTTCTGAAAGCGGCCTACCATCTATGTACACCTCACACATTCTGACACATTTGGTTTATTTGCATATATTTGCATACACGACCATGATGGGTTTGAGCTGCTTGTAATTTCAAAAGATACCTCTAACGTGTGCGGCTTGGATATCAGCCCCGACACAAAAAGAAAATAGGCTCCTATTCAGCACGTCTCTTTTATATCCTTTCTGTAGACAGGGTCTAAGAAAAACTGTTCAGTTTCAACTTTCTCAACTGCATAACAATTCAATATTCAATATTAAATATCGCAACGAACATTACACTTCAAACTTTTTTTGTTGCCCCCCGCCACGGTTAGCGGCCTGTGTGTGTGTGTTGAACCTCAGGTTCAAATGATGGATGTAAGCACTTCTGATGGCGCCTCTGAGCCCACAGAAAGGGGACGGGAGAACACGTGTTGCAGTGAACACAGTGATCTGCCGGGGGGGGGGGGGGAGAGAGCAAGTGGCGGGTCAAGAGCTGTTTGTGACGGGGCCAGCCCCGACCATTATAGCCAGACATGACCCCCCCCCCCCACGGACGGACCCAGGACATGCCCACTAAGTGGAGGTGAAAGAGAAAAGGCGTATAAAAATGTCAACAGGCAACATGGTGTCATCGAGAGGTCATTGAGAAACATTGGCAGGGAAGGAGGAAGGAAAACATGAAATCCTTCCGTGAGGAAAATTGGATCCGAACTATGGGTTTGTTTTGTTGAATTTGAGGCTTCCTAGTTGGGTTACCATCGGACTATGAAGGATGGGGCTATTTCAGTAGGAAGCATAGAAATCATGTTTCTTTATATAATTCGAGGACACATCGGGCAGTTGTTAAAGTAATGATTTACCATAAAAGGGATTTAATGGAGGGAATGTCACAATTCCACTCATGTTGTTCGGATGCTGTGTTTCTAAGGGTGGGAAAAAAAAAGTTAATTCTTTCCTAGACTGTATGTAGAGGAAAAATAGATTGGGCCCCTTAATCCTTGACTGCCCTCCCATGTTTTCTAAAAGTGTAATCATTCTGTTTTAAGCGTTAAAATTGTGTTATGTGCAGAATTCCATGCCTCTCAATGATAATCAAGCGACCAAAAACTTGTAATGTAATAACTTAAACTAAACCAAACCAGAACACTTCAATTACACTTTACAATAAGGGTACATTAACACAGCATTGCTGTGTTTTCGTTTGTTTTTTGTTTGGACATGGCCCTGTCCTTTGTAATGCTGCTGCTATGTGCCCTCAATTGCCCCCTGGGGACAAATAAAGTTTTTTTGAATTTGAAAATTAATTAACCATTAAGTTACATTAGTTAATGGTTTAATAAGCATCAAGGTACAGTTAATTAACCGTCTAGTAATAATTGACTAACAGTGTTTAATAATGGTATCCATCTTAAATTAGGTATTATTGTTTGAATTATCTAATGGGATTAGAATTAACCCACTACTAAGGATTGGAGATGGTATGCAAGTGCAAACCCTAACTTTAAGAAGAACTGAACCCCAAAACAAAAACGTACCCTGCCTTATCCACTATACCCCCTTGTCCTAACGTGTAGTACTAGATTAACTCATGGTTAATGAACGGTTAATTAAAGTCTCATTATTGTAAATTGTGAACCAACACACCACACCCAACCACAGTACAGTGAAGCCACTCACATTGGGACAGGCGCTCTCTCCCTTCTGTCCCACCAGGATGTGGAGCAGCTCTCCCTTCTGCAGCCGGAAGTCCGCCGTGATGTAGACGCCGTGTGAACCGGTCACGGCCAGCACGCTGCGCCCGCCCGCCGCCCCGTACGCCGTGATCCTGGTGTGGGGGGGGTAACTCTCGGTCAGCAGCAGAAGAGTGTGGTCAACTGAAGCTACATACTGTACACTCGTTAGCAGTATTGCCATTTATATTGTTTTTAGTGTAAAAAATGCAATAGTCGAAAGTCAAATAGATGACTTATGCAGATAGTGATTATAGAATGTAGAAAGCATTCTGATTGGCTGAGGATATAGCTAATTGAGGCACAGTGACTGAGCAGCGTTATGAATAGAGTTGTTAGATAACACAATTTGGCCAAAATATGACTCGGGATGAGTCTGACGAATGTACAAAGCCTATATACAGAAGCATCATGGCAGAAGCACCACAGTTGTCACTCAGAACAACCATTATGGGTCTGTTCTTTTTATGTACCAGGGCACGGCTAGTAGACTGTTCACTACTTGAGTCTCCTAGGTGAAGCCTTTGTGGGTGTCTGTATGTCATCATATGCTAAAATATGGTGTCTTGTAATTGCAAATGTTAAAATTTTTAGTGTTTGACTAATATATATAAACATATATAAAACTACATTCCTCACAAATTATTGTTTCCTGTCTGGGATTAATAAAATCTAATCCATCTCATTTCCTACGGAGAAACATAAAAAACATTAATATCTTACCATTCGCTCTCTTAGACGAATGGATGTATTAGATTTACAAAGAGAGGAAAAGAAGGGCTGATAAAGAGGATAATTAACCTAATGATGCAGTAAATCTCTTTCTGAGTTAGATTCAGACCGTGCTTTTTGTATTTGTCCTTTTGCCCTTAAAAGATAAATAGCAGGAGCCAAACTTTAAACTACTTTGACCAACTGAAGAAATTCCACATTCAGTTTGGGAGTTTATCGCACTTAACCTATGGCCGATAGAAGGGAAGAATTACTTGGATTGTAATTCGTCGCCCGAACAAACGCCGTCATTCCTCCTGCAATTTTCTCAGAGACGGATGTCCTCCCCAATCCATTTAATACACACGTAATGGGTTTTAGCCATATCTTCACACATACACACACACACACACACACACAAACACACACAAAGACACAACACACACTGAAACGTGCTTCATGAGCCACAAATGCATGTGTACACTGCTACATTCGCCCCCTCAAATATGTCCAATGAGACTTGACTTGCTGGTAAAAAGCTAAAAAGAAAAAAGTTGTATTGTATTGGATTTATATATAATTTCTCTCCTCCACTTGGCTGTTGGGGATGAGACAGAGAGAGTGAGAGTGAGAGTGAGGGAGAGGAGAGTGAGAGAGGGACAGAGAGAGAGAGAGTGAGGAGAGCGAGAGAGAGAGAGAGAGAGGAGAGTGAGGGAGAGTAAGAAAAAGCCCTATAGCTTGTCACTGCTTTTCGCTAGCTCAGCTGTTTGGCTAATGACTTCTTGGAGGGGCAGACGGCTTGGTCCTCCCTGTCTGTACCCGTCTGTGGACATCTTCTACTGACCCCGCCAGCCCGCGTGGGGGTGGCAGTCCTATTTGTGTAGAGCATGCATCTACAGCCCCATCTTTTAGCCAACGACCTTTTTAGCATATCACATTATGTGAAATGTGTTTGCGTGGGTTTTTCCATCTCAGTGTGCGATTATGTGTGTCCGTCTCCCACTGACTCTGTTTTTGTTCAGCGATATATTTTCGTAACCGGCTTTGTAATGTTTAATGAGTTCGAAATGAGGTTTGGCCTGTTTGCCCGTGTCCATTCCGGTGTCTTTGTAATCATTTGAAAGCAGTGCTTAAGGAATTATTTGAAATAATCCTCTCACAAATTATTATTAATAGTAATAGTAAAAGTAGTAAAATAGTAGAAATCATAATAATACGAACTGTAGAATTATTCATTTAGGTGATATAAAACAATGATTGCTATTTATTCATTTAACATGATTTCTACTGAAAGGCCAATTAACCTTTAGTAAGAAGCACTAATGGATATGCATCTTGCTCAAGGATGCTAAGAGGTAAACCAAGACCAAACCACTACCTTCGGTCTTTGAGTCCAACACCCTGGCCCTTTCACACTATCCTACCCCCAGAAACCATTGCATTTCATCCACAAGCTGGTCCATTTCATCGTATCGATCTATGCTTAGCAGCCACACCTCGACTTAAACTACTATCGATTTTTATGTCGGAGTGCATTTATTTATTTTTAGCAGCAAACTTAAAGCATCCACATCCAAATGGGGTAACGCTGCTCAGCGAAATGATGATGAATGTTAGCGTCATCGTCTATATTTTATCTATATATTATTATATATTTTTTTCGAGAATTCTGGCCGCCATCAGAGTGGCCTTTGCTCTGCTCTGTGGGAAACTGATTAGGGTAATTCTCCCTCTCCACTCAATGCGTCGCCAGGTTATGCCCAATGACGGAGAATGTATAGATATGAGAGGCGATATTAATGTTACTAAGCATGTAGCATGCGCCTCAACATGTATTTCCCACTTGTTTGCTACGTACATATACCCGATACCTGTGTGTGTGAGTGTGAGTGTGTGTGTGTGTGCGTGCGTTTGTATGTGTGTGTGTATGCGTGTGTCCTTATAAAAGGGTAGGGATGAAGGGCCATCTAATAACATTGTAATCGTGTTATGGGAAAGGGCACTTGTGCATTCCCGTCCCTGGATAATTCAACTATGGCTGCGGCTGAACTATGCATTGTTGAAATAAGTATATAACCCAATGTCGATCTATATGTATATTTGTCTTCATGTGTTTGTCTATTTGTATATTTGTTTGCGATGTCGTTCTAAAGGTGTGTTTGTCATTCCTGCATTTACTGCACACACTGGGTATTTTCTGTAATCTTACACAGCATGCCATTTCTTTGATTTGTTGTATTTATCAATTTGCACTGTCCCTTCTCTCCAATAAGCACACGACAACGTTGGTGCCATGTTGGGAATACCGGCCTTCGGAGTTTGTGTTTTTGTTGCTAGCCAATGCATTTAAAGATGAGGATGAAGAGGAGGAGGAGAAGGAAGAAGAGGATCTAATTTCTAAATTACTTTGCTTCAACATAAAAAGTGAACAGACATGAAAGCCCTTCAGTTGGCACCGATAGAACGCTACCAGCCCCGGATCTCTAAAACATTTATCCCCTTTTGATTCGTCTCATCACTCAGCTCGCTCTCCGGCATTTTTAATACGAGACGAGATGAATACCATCAAATAAAGAGTCTCAATAACTCTGAGGGAAGACGTCAAACCTCCTCGATGTTTAATGTTTACAATAATAATGCTTAATCAGCCCTTTTCACATCACCACAAACCCCTTCTGGTCTCTACTTCCTCCTTGACAGATTTCCAATAGACCTTGGCGAGGTCAGGGCAATTAAATATTGATCTAATATGGGGCGGGTTTAATACGATGACTGCATAGAGCAGCAGCCAATGGGGGGCGCCGTTGAGGTATTTTTCATAAACAATCAAGATGGCTGCCGCTGACCCGTCCCCTTTTTATTGATCTGAGCGGCAGTAGGTCCGTCCAATTTTGGTCTGCCCGCTGATTCCGCCCCTTTGAAATCAACAATGAACCGAAAGGCTCCATACTGAAACGCATTTGCGAATAACCCCCGGGGGTGCATCGACGCGTGAGCGACATCGGAATGATGAAGTGCAGTATCCTTTCCCCATGATCATAACACTTCCTCCTTACTCGCTTTATCGCTAAACACAAATAAACATTTTCCAAATAAACTCATTTGCAATTAAGCCACGTCACTACTGACTACCCCAAGCCCCTGATTTTCTTCTCCACTCCTTTTCGTCCTACCTGTAGGTGCCGGTCTCGGGGACCCGCCACATCTGGACGCCTTTGAAGGGGCCCCTGGTGCCCAGGGTGATGTTGACGTTGGTGTAGCGGTAGGAGTTGCTGCACTGGCTGGGGGTCGGGCCCTCTGGGCCAGAGGCCCCGCAGGTGTGGAAGATCCACTTTTTGGCTGTGTGAGGGATAGAGCAGAACAGTGTGAGGGATAGAGCAGGCATTGGTGAGGGATAGAGCAGGACATGGTGAGGGATAGAGCAGGACATGGTGAGGGATAGAGCAGAACGTGGTGAGGGATAGAGCAGGTAGTGTGAGGGATAGAGCAGGCATGGTGAGGGATAGAGCAGGCCAGTGTGAGGGATAGAGCAGGCCAGTGTGAGGGATAGAGCAGGACAGTGTGAGGGATAGAGCAGGGCATGGTGAGGGATAGAGCAGAACGTGGTGAGGGATAGAGCAGGTAGTGTGAGGGATAGAGCAGGCATGGTGAGGGATAGAGCAGGCCAGTGTGAGGGATAGAGCAGGACAGTGTGAGGGATAGAGCAGGGCATGGTGAGGGATAGAGCAGAACGTGGTGAGGGATAGAGCAGGGCATGGTGAGGGATGGAGCAGAACATGGGGAGGGATAGAACAGGACATGGGGAGGGATAGAGCACAATATGTTGAGGGATAGAACATGACGCTATGGTACACACGTATGTCATCAAAAGCCGTCTTGGTTCAACATTTACCCAAATAGGTTTGAGATCCCAGGCAATCAACTTTGTACTAAATTGTTAGCATCTTATCATGCAAACCTGCAATCATTCGGCCACATATACACGCACGCACGCGTGCACGCCTGCACACACATAATGAGATACCGGTGCGTGCCTGTGTCACTTTGCATCATAAACTGAAATACCCAAATGCCTCCTTTTTAAAGACAGACAGATAAAAGACAGCCCTGCGTTGCTAAAGCATTATGTTTGAGCCTGTTTATTTTCCCCCTCACCAATCCGTGGCGCTCCACTTTCATGTAAATAAAGCCTCAGAATTCGTGGGGGGGAGGGGGGGGGCTGTGAACAAACATATCTGTGCACAGCTGGAGGTCTGACGCACACAGCCCCCTAAACCACAACCCCCCCCCCCCCCCCAGATTCAAACTTAATAAATAAATAAACAGCCAAAGAAAGTGAGGAGATCACAGGTGACAAACATTCCTCCTCATTCCCAATGTAATCCCACGTGTAGCCGCTAATTGACATTCAATCCCCCGCAATTAACGTGAGATTAGTCTTGTCAGACTGTCTGTTTGCGCGTGTGCGTGTGTGTGTCTGTGTCCGCGATCGTGTCTTTGTGTGTGTGCATCGTCAGGGGAACACGGCTCCGCTCTATCTCCGCCCTCCCTCCCTGTGTCCCCTACCCTCCCTGCCTCCCTCTCTCCCCAAAACAATGCTTAGTAAAAGATGGATGCTTTTGCGGTGATGCTCATCATGTAGTCGAGTCCAAGGTTTAGTGGAGCTTGTCTAACACCGGGTAAAGTCAAAGTCATTACGAAAGCCGAGCAACTTCCAGCTGCAACGGTTCCCTGACTGCATCTGCATTGTCTTCTATGACAATTACATCTTGCCCACTTGCAGTCGGCCACGAATGACAACGATAAATCCTCTTCAGCCATTATTAGTGCAAAAAGCCTTCTATGCCGATGTAACAAGGTCCATGCCGCACTCCGCCTCGGTGGCTTTTCTGGGCTCCTCCAGACAAGGACACAGGTTGGTGATGTTTAATTGTACGGTTGGCAGATAATGATACATGACCTGGTGCTCCATGTTGCCATGCAGGAGAACTCCCTCTGAGTGTGTGGTTGGTGATGGCTGGTCTAACCTGTGCACACTGAATGCTCAATGAGTAACAGGTGTGCAGCCTGTGTGTCCATCAGTCTGACTCTAAGCCAGGTGAGGGTTAGGGTCCACACACATGCCGGTTTTATTTAGAAGATATTCGAGGCTCAGAGGGACCAAACCTTGACTGGCATTTGGTCGAGGCTCGCGTGATATGACCCTGCCAAGTAAAACAGAAGTGGCTGATGTCTGACTGAAAACAGGATGGCTAGAGAAGGAAAAATGTTCAGCTCTGGAAAGAAAATGGTCAGTATAACACAGTATATAGGGGGATGAATCGAATGGCCACAGTATATAACAGTTGCGATTCGATATGTAGTTCACTTGGGTAAGGCGATTTAATGTCTGTCTGGAGCCTTTCCAAACTGAGCACGCCAAAACAAACAGAAAAGCAGGCAAAGAAAGAAAATGCTTCTTTTGGTTCACCCAGCTCCAAGCAGCATGCTCCTTCAAAATGGTTATAGATGGCCAGTACAAGATGTGGCAGATAAGGTAGCCATGGAAACCAGAATAAAAGATACCACTAATGCTAGGATTGGCATTATCAATTTTTAAACCCAATTACTTTCTTTGATAAATATCGGAAGAGGACGCCTCAAATCCTTCAAGTGTTGCATTACAAGATTTGGATTAATCCTGATTTCAATATCGCGGGTTTATTATAACCTTGACGATCACATCATTTCACTTTGTTTGAAAGAGTAAAGACCGTGTATGTATCTGAGAAACACTTTTCGGTATATAAACAGCTGAAGCTTGTCTCTGCCAAACAACAACCACCGTGCCAATTGTGGGACAACATTCAAGTACTTTGTTTAGTATAAGTATGGTGGTCAATAGAAAGCCCCTCAAGTGATGGTTTGCTAAAATAGCACTTTACAATTCTAACAACATGTGCTGTTACAATGTGTGTCCATTGCTCCGTCCAAGCATTACAATAATACCCACATGTGGCTCCTCTGGCTTTAAAACTAACAAGATCACAGGACCAAACTCAAAACACAACCAAAATGCTTTGAGGCAGATGCTTTGACTGCAAAATCCTTAAGCCTTATTGTGCTGTTGTGCTGTGGCATAGTATTATTATGGATGTTCAGTCGGTTTCCGTTCAAATTGGGTCTTGTTGGTCTCTTTTGACTCGTAGTAGTAGCATACCCACTGAAACCCGCAATTGGCACTCGTGTTCAAACTTCGAATTTCTACAATATTAATTTCAATAGCTGGCAAACACAACCCACGCACAGAGTCGAGAAGATATGGGCATCCCTGATGCAGATTCAGATGTTCGACATTATTATGACATCTGGAGCGAGACTGCACAGCGGCAGAGACAGAAACGAGAAAGTGCAAGGGGCCAAGTTATGCAATGTTTCCGATTTTGTAACGGATGTATTCTTAGTAAAGAACTTAAGTGCAAGATGGAGGTTTAACATGAACATTTCAACAAATGTATTTCTACAGTGGGCAATCTACCAGACACATTTGAATTTAAACTTTGTCTGACAATGTTGTTGTCTGACAGGATGTTTCTGCTCGTCTTGACACTGGCTATGGATGAAGATTTGGCCGAGGAGTGATACCATGCCAAGCCATGCTGTCATTCTAGTGACCTGTCCTCTAGATCCCAGATGAATGCTCCGCCATATCACATTTGCTGTGGTTCCGCTAATGGGTTGTTTCCAGTTGAGATCCTTCCCATGTAAAGTGCATCGCAAGATCCCCACCCCGAGCCACATGATTGGTTAAAATCCACTTCCTGTTCACCCAGATCCGAGCTTGTCTGCCTATCACATTTGGGATATTCATCTAAACTCAGATTTGTGCGACCAATTCGTCCCAAATTCCCCATGCATCTAGGCCTATTGTGGAAGGCTCAGCCTCACGACAACCAAGCACATGGAGCCCCAGAGCAACACGCGTTCGTCATACTCACCCTAGTTTACTCCTCATGTATTTCTTACATCTCGTTCAGAGACAGTTGTTCTCCATGGGCTGCCCATTAGAGCAATTGATCAAGGCCAGGACAGTGCACAGACGAACGGATTCACCCGCTGAACGGGAGCCGTATGGACCCATCAGGCCACAATTAATTACACTCTCTGTTTTAGCGGGGTTCCACTTATCAGTCCCCTATCAGTGTCCTTCCTACTGACTATAACCCCCCCCAACACACACACACACACACACACACACACACACACATACACACACACACACACACGTTCAGAAAGCAACAGCGGATTGTCGACGGATTGACGCCGGATTGACGCCGGACCACCACTTGTGAAACATGTGAACAATGCGGCGCCGACACGCGCTCTGACGCTCCCCTGTGGTCATTAGCGTTGCCTTAATGGCCGAGGAGGATTCTAATCCATGGAGATCTGTGGGAGCAGTAAACAGACATCTGCTGTCAATTACTTTTGAGAGCCAATCGGATCGCCTCAATCACCGGCCCTTCTGTCTTTTGATTTGATTGCAATTACCCCCCCCCCCGCCCCCACAAAAAAAACAATAAAGACATAAATTGGAACTTTGATTTGTTTATGCTCTTTTATTAGGTTGCATCAGGAATTTGTAAGAAGAAGTCGATCACCTGAATAGCAAGCACTTCATTCTGCATTCAAAGGACTGCCTTCCATAACTTTGTGGACCTTACTCT